>NC_090932.1:113122882-113160382 GCF_040938575.1 Ambystoma mexicanum | reverse complement strand
TGGCAATCACTGTGATTGCTAGTTATGGGAAGAGGAGTTTTAAAGTTAATCTAGGAAGCAATTTGTTTTTTCTTTTATATATAAATATTAATTACAGGGATTGCTTCCTAATTAAACTTAAAATGTATGGGAGGAGGTATTAGAGGGCTATTAGTGTTTTGGGGTGTTAAATGTATTAATTAGTACACCTACCTGAACTCTCACTCTTCCTCATCCCCATACTGAGTAGTAATCTTTCCTCTATACCCGCCACCTCACTCTTCCGTATCACAGTACCTCACTAGCCCAACCTCACTCTTCTTTGTCACAGTACCCTACTACCACGTCACTCTTCCTCATCATAGTACAGTACACCACTACGATCAACTCACTCTTCCTCATCACAGTCCCCCATGACCACCACCTCACTCTTCCTCCTCACAGACCCGAACTACCACCATCTCAATCTTCCACATCACAGTCCCCCACTGCCACCACTTTACTCTTCCACACCACAGTCCCCCACTACCACCACCTCACTCTTCCTCGTTACAGTCCTCCACTACCACCACCTCACTTTTCCTCATCAGAGTCCACCACTACCATCAACTTACTCGTCTCTTCACAGTCACCCATTACCATCACGTCACTCTTCCTCGTCACAGAACCCCACTAGCACAAACTCACTCTACCTCGTCACAGTACCCCACTACCACCATCTCACTCTTTCTCATCACAGTCCCCCACTACCACCATCTCACTCTTCCTTTTCACAGCACTCCACTACCAAGTCACGCTTCATCACATGATCGCACAACCACCAACTCACTGTTTCTCTTCATAGTCCCCCACTACCACCAACTCACTCTTCATCATCACAGCCCCCACTATCATTTACTCTTCCTCATCACAGTACTCCACTGCCACCAGATCACTCTTCCTCCTCACAGTACCGCACCACCACCAACTCACTCTTCCTCATCACAGTTCCAGACTACCACAAACTCACTCTTCCTCATCACAGTACCCCACTGCCACCAGATCATTCTTTCTTATCCATTCTTCCTTGTGACAGCAGCCCGTTACCCCAACTCACTCTTTCTCATGAGTGCACCCCACTACCACTAACTCACTCTTCCTCCTCATAGACCCCACCTATCATCACCTCAATCTTCCACATCACTGTCCCCCACTACCACCACCTTACTCTTCATCACAGTACCCCACTACCACCACCTCACTTTTCCTCATCACAGTCCACCACTATCACCAACTCACTCTACCTCATTACAGTCCCCCACTACCACCAACTCACTCTTCCTTGTCATAGTCCTCCTCTCCCACCAAAGCACCCTTCCTCGTCCCAACCCCCACTATCATCATCTCACTCTTCTGATTTATTGCAACAGAACACCTGAAATTAGGCAAGTGTTGGAAACTACGCCACCTTAACTATGAGGCCCCCCCTTGCACAGCCCATAATAAAAGATATCTTTTTCTTTTTTGATTTTTGTTTTTGGTAAAAAAGCTTTGTCACCTTGTTGGAACCCGTCAGCCAGAACATGAATACTTTTGCAATCAGGTGCTATTGGGGATAACCATGCATGTGGCCCGTGCCTGGTGGTAACAGCGTTGCAGCCCTGCATTAAAAGCCCTCCCCTCACTGGACCCTATCAGGGCAGTCTGTTACCAACTGCTATTCCCTGCAGAGGTAGCCATCATCTCATTAAAAGGAACATGGAATATGTGTTAGAGAAGGCACGTGATCAAGGTGCAAAGTCCTAAGCAAGCCACCTTTAGGATACAGTGCTGGGTGTGGAACATCATACGTCAGCTTCATCAAAAAAAACTCCAGCATTGGCTAATTAATGTTATTAAAATGTGTACTGTGCACCGCTGCCATTTGCATGGCCCCCAAGCACTCATGCATCGCATTTAATCTAAATCAAAAGAAACCTGTATAATAAGCCTGTGACCCATAAAAAAGCGTTGGGTTTTGTCCAAGCCCTATGTCGATGACTCACATTTGTCACTGCTAAGAAATTGTTAGATCGCGCAAGCGTCCAGCCATTGGCACACAATCAAGGGCCAAATGGATATAGGCTGTGATGCCCCCATATGTTAAGGCGAGAGTGAGCAGAGGCAGATGCGCAAATTGGATAACTGGAATAAAGAGAAGTAATTATGGGCCAAAGAAGACAGCAAGCAATCAAGGCGACGATGCTTCGTTCATTAGAGCGAGAGGAGGCTCGGCCAGACAAGCCGTGATATGACTGCAATCCATTTCCCCGCATTACAGCATGACCTTCAGTGGTGCCTCACTGGCATCCAGTGAGAATTAGTGACCATAGTGCAGTCACCCTTCAATGTCAAAGCCACTCTGCATCCCAACATGTGTTGTAGCCCAGTGGGAGGATAGCTCAGGGGCAACGTGCTAGCTTTGGAAGCAAGACAACACAGAGCAACACAGGTTCGATCCTCGGGTCTGGCTTAGAAACCTCTGGGTATTAAGCGCCTTATAAATAATTTCAAAGGATCATGCATTGGAGCGAGTTCTGATGTACAATGAGTATACAACAAGGGTAGGGTATTTCCCTGACAGTTTGAACTTACTTTTATTTTAAGGCGTGCTGGGGCAGAGGTAAATACTGTTTAAAGTTTAACCTTTATTCATATAGCTGGAAAATTGTCATTAACCAAAATTATAATATATTTAGTTAAAGTAAAAGGGGTAGAAAAATTACTTGCCCGAAATTATAACTATCAAAATTGCAAAAAGCACATTTATACGGGGATCCCTTTTGGGCATAGGTTTGAGAAGTCTGAAGATTTGGATGCTGTGCACATGCGCAATTGCTTTTTCATTATCAACTAAGTGAGAAAAGTAATTGGTAATATGGAGGTGTGTGTATTGCTCTTGTTTTGGTTGTTAAGTATGAGCCGAGCCGACTCGTGTTTCGACCGTGAGGTCTTTTTCAAGGCTCTAATACCAGGTTTTGGGGTAGTGCACATATTTAATGTCTCTGCTTGCTCAAATTTGGGATGTAGGTAATATGGGGTACGTAGGCGGAACACAGCCGCACTACATGCCAATCAAGAAAAGAGGAATGTTCCACAACAATTTGGCGCCTACATAAGAAATGCAAGCGGCATTGATTCAGGAATGTTCGATAGTTCTTGGGATCCCTGTTAAACGGCTCTGGGGGAGCCAAAGGAAACTGTGCAGTCATAAACATGGGACCAGTGTCCTGTCGAGGCATGGACAATCCAGATCCCGATGCCACAGCAGGCGTGGGAGCAGGAGGCACAGTAGCCTGCATCCCAGCCTGTAGCTCGTCTATGCGATGTTGTGTGGATGCATGAGCTGCTGCCATATCACTGCGTAAATAAGCAGCCAGTTGCACAATGTGAGCCATGGTGTCATTGGCATCCATTTTGTATGCGGCTTCTGAATATGTCAGATCCCGTCTTGAGGTTGCTCTTGTAGTGAAGCCGACGGATTCTTCCTAGCAATAGAACCTGCTGTCCGTAAAACAAACGGAACAGCAGGATGTATTCCTCGAAAGAATGGACCCAACGATTCACCAGGCTACCTAGGACACAAGAAAGAACTGGTTTAGACCAAGCTCCCTTCAATGCAATTCAAGTAGAGTCTACTTTAATCTGGACTAACCTTGTCCACAGATCTCGACAATCGAGACACGTCACAACCTGATGGCGGATGACCCAAGTTGCAGAAGGTGTGCAGTGTCCCCAAGCGTACCTCTGGAATCTGAAATACACATACCCTGCTATTAGACTAATGAGAGCGTACAGTGTAAGTTATGTGTGAGGAACTACGGTGTGTAGGAGCTTACCGTGAGTATCTGAGGCCGAGTCCTGAAGGAAGGCACAGTCATGGCACCATGAAGGATGGAGCAGACCCCCAATGGGAACCTCATCCCACAGGCACATGGACGTGTAAACGGGAGGAAAGTCTCTAGTCCAAGACGTCTGTCCCGACGGAACGCGGACGCCTGAAGGAAGGAAACCGCCACACACCAAGCAAGTCTCTAGTCCAATATGCAGCGGTTTTATGGGGGGCCGCTCCACACAACTTAGTATCAGGTCTTGCAGGCAATACGGTCCAGGGAAACAAGGTATCGAACGAAATCCAAAATGTACTTCAGCCAAATTCGGAAGCGCTGCTGCTGCGACGGGGAGGTGCTTAAGAGCCCTGAACCAAGTCATTTGATTGGAACGTGCACAGTAAGCCAGGAACGCACCAGCCAGGACGACACCATCTCCACAGCAACTTCCAAGCATTAACGTAGTGTCCTCTACTGCAGGAACAACCCTCTCTCCGTGATCCGTAGCGGGGCAAACAATCGTGAGTGTATGTATTCCCATTATGCAAGGTAGCCATATTGTTACCATCAGTGAGGCGTGGCTTGGAACCAGGGAAAAGCACTCTTCTCTTCACAGTCCCCCACTACCACTATGTCACTCTTCCTCATCACAGAACCCCACTAGCACAAACTCGCTCTACCTCGTCAGAGTACCCCATTACCACCATCTCACTCTTCCTCATCACAGTCCCCCACTACCAAGTCACTCTTCCTCATCACAGTACCGCACCACCACCACCAACTCGCTCTTCTTTGTCATAGCCCACTACTACCAACTCACTCTTCCTCATCACAGCCCACTCACTATCATTCACTCTTCCTCATCATAGTACCCCACTGCCACTAGATCACTTTTCCACATCACAGTCCCCCACTACCACTACCTCACTCTTCCTCGTTACAGTCCTCCACTACCACCACCTCACTTTTCCTCATCACAGTCCACCACTACCACCAACCCACTCTTCTCTTCACCATCCCCCACAACCACCACATCATTCTTCCTCATCACAGAACCCCACTAGAACAAACTCACTCTGCCTCATCACAGTACCCCACTACCACGTCTCACTCTTCCTCATCACAGTACCCCACTACCAAGTCACTCTTCCTCATCACTGTACTGCGCCACCACCACCAACTCACTCTTCCTCATCATAGTCCCCCACTACCACCAACTCACTCTTCCTCATCACAGCCCCCGCTATCATTCACTCACTCTTCCTCATCACAGTACCCCACTGCCACCAGATCATTCTTTTTTATCGCAGTACCCCACTACCACCAACTCACTCTTCACTGTGACAGTAGCCTGCTACCCCAACTCACTCTTCCTCATGAGAGTACCCCACTACCACTAACTCACTCTTCCTCCTCAAAGACCCCGACTGTCATCACCTTTATCTTCCACATCACTGTGCCCCACTACCACCACCTCACTCTTCATCACAGTCCTTCATTACCACCACCTCACTTTTCCTCATCACAATCCACCACTACCACCAACTCACTCTACCTCGTCACAGTCCCCAACTACCACCAAATCACTCTTCCTCATCACAGTAACCCACTACCACCATCTCACTGTTCCTCATCACTGTACCCCACTACCAAGTCACTCTTCGTCATCACAGTATCACACCACCACCAACTCACTCCTCCTTGTCATAGTCCCCCACTACCACCAAATCACTCTTCCTCGTCACAGCCCCCACTATCATCATCTCACTCTTCCTCATCACAGTAGCCCACTTCCACCATATAACTCTTCCTTGTGACAGCACGCCACTACCCCAACTCACTCTCCCCTGTGAGAGTACCCCACTACCACTAACTCACTCTTTCTCATGACAGTACCCCAGTACCACTAACTCACTCTTTCTTGACACAGTACCACACTACCACCACTTCAATCTTCCTCATCCCAGTACCTCACTACCACCAACTTACTCTTCTTCATCACAGTACCCACACTACCACCATCTCATTCTTCCTCATCACTGTACCCCACTACCCTTAACTCACTCGTCCTCGTCACATTTCCCAACTACCTCACATCATTCTTCCTCGTCACAGCAGACCATTACTAATCCCTTCTTATATAGTGAACACAAAAAAGATGAAATACTTGATAAATCCGATGTTGATTTGCTAAAGAACAGATATTGATAGTAAATTATCTGAAATCAGTACTGTTATCAGGAAAAAAGACAGAATTGCAGGTGGCGGGAGTTATAGTGTAACAAAACCCTTGAAATTCATTGTTAAAGCTTTTGTTGAAGCGCCATTAAGGTAAAACAATGTGATGCAGCGCAACCCTTGAAATTCGATCAAGAAAAACTTGAGTTGAAGTGACAAGAAGGTGCCAATTTAATTCCTAAAAACACCTAAATTAGGCAAGGGTTGGAAGCTTCACCACCTTAACTATGAGGCCCCCTTTACACAGCCCTTAATAAAAGATATCGTTTGGTAAAAAAAACGTTTGTCACGTTGTGTGAACCTGACCACCAGAACATGTTTATTTTTGCAGTCAGGTGCTACTGGGGATGATAACTTTGTATGTGGCCCGTGCCTGGTGGTAACAGCGTTGCAGCCCTGCATTAAAAGCCCTCCCCTCACTGGACCCTGTCAGGGCAGTCTGTTACCAACTGCTATTCCCTGCAGAGGTAGCCATCATCTCTTTAAAAGGAACATGGAATATGTGTTAGAGAAGGCACGTGATCAAGGTGCAAAGTCCTAAGCAAGCCACCTTTAGGATACAGTGCTGAGTGTGGAACATAATACGTCAGCTTCATCAAAAAGAAACTCCTGCATTGGCTAATTAATGTTATTAAAATGTGTACCGTGCACTGCTGCCATTTACATGGTGTCCAAGCACTCATGCATCACATTTAATCTAAATCAAAAGAAACCTGTATAATAAGCCTGTGACCCATAAAAACGCGTAGGGTTTTGTCCAAGCCCTGTGTCGATGACTCACATTTGTCACTGCTAAGAAATTGTTAGATCGCGGAAGCGTCCAGCCATTGGCACACAATCAAGGGACAGATGGATATAGGCTGTGATGCCCCCATATGTTAAGGCGAGAGTGAGCAGAGGCAGATGCGCAAATTGGATAACTGGAATAAAGAGAAGTAATTATGGGCCAAAGAAGACAGCAAGCAATCAAGGCGACGATGCTTCGTTCATTAGAGCGAGAGGAGGCTCGGCCAGATAAGCCGTGATATGACTGCAATCCATTTCCCCGCATTACAGCATGACCTTCAGTGGTGCCTCACCGGCATCCAGTGAGAATTAGTGACCATGCTGAAGTCACCCTTCAATGTCAACAGGGGCGTTGCTAGGGGGGGGCTAAGGGGGCTATAGCCCCTGATCTTTTGGTTGTAGCCCCGGATAGAATCTCAGGAGCTACAGCCAAAAGACTAGCTAGCCCCCAGTCCCAACAGTATCGATATCAGCTTAGCCCTGGGTCTTTTCCAGATCTAGCAACTCCCCTGAATGTCAATGCCACTCTGCATCCCGACATGTGCTGCAACAGAGAAGGAGGATAGCTCAGGGGCAACGTGCTCGCCTTAGAAGCAAGACAACACAGAGCAACACAGGTTCGATCCTCGGATCCTGCTTAGAAACCTCTGGGTATTAAGCGCGTTATAAATAATTATAATTTCAAAGGGTCACGCATTGGAGCAAGTTCTGATGTACAATGTGTATCCAACATGGGTGGGGTATTCGCTGACCATTTCAACTTGCTTTATTTTAAGGCATGGTGGGGCAGAGGTAAACACTGTTTATAAAGTTTAACCTTTATTCATATGGCAGGAAAATTGTCATGAACTGAAATCATAATATCTTTAGTTAAAGTAAAAGGGGTAGAAAAATTACTTGCCCGGAATTATAACTATCAAAATTGCAACTAGCACATTTATACGGGGATCCCTTTTGGATATAGGTTTGAGAAGTCTGAAGATGTGGATGCTATGCACATGCGCAATTGCTTTTTCATTATCAACTAAGTGAGAAAAGTAATTGGTAATATGGAGGTGTGTGTATTGCTCTTGTTTTGATTGTTAAGTATGAGCCGAGCCGACTCATGTTTCGACCGTGAGATCTTTTTCAAGGCTCTAATACCCGGTTTTCGGGTACTGCACCTATTTAATGTCGCTGCTTGCTCAAATTTGGGACGTAGGTAATATGGGATACGTAGGCAGAACACTGCCGCGCTATATGCCAATCAAGAAAAGAGGAATCTTCCAAAACAATTTGGCACCCATAATGATCTAATCATGAACATTTATGGAATAACATGCGATTTGGAACAAGAAGGTGCAGACTTACTTTCGAAAATGATCGCAAATTCGAGCAAGAAGAGACATTAAATAGGTGCACAAGCCCAAAACATAGTATTAAAGCCGTGAAAAAGACCTCACGGTCAGTGGTTGAAGTGTACAAAAAGAAGTTGTGGACCTATAAACCCTACTGGCCTGCCCCGCTCCCCACAAACCCCATCACACAAGTGATAGAAGTGTGCTTAAAAACTAGTGGATCTGTGGTTCCGGCAGGGGACAGAGTAAGAAGGGAATGTGAGAAACCTGAAGGTGTCTCACCCGGTAATCCCGGGGGATCTGTCACCCAGGAGGCCAGGACACGGCCATCGCTATTGGATCCAGTTCCTGGAGATGGACCAGTGCAGGAGGATCACCTGAATGAAGGGTCCTCTGGGAGTGGAAGTGGGACACAGACAGGTGAGACGCGGTACCCCCTTCCATATAACAGCTTTTCCCCATTCTACCCCATAGGATATTCAGAGGTTCTACCCTCCCTTTTCCAACACAAACACTTTCCTACACCCTGACATACAACAGACTAACACCAGAGCCATTTACCTGACTTGTCCCAACACAAGGGTAAGGCGGAGTCAGGCACTTGACAATAACTAGGAACACCTGACAGCCCTCTCCCTCACAGGGATACAAAGTAGAGCATGAGAGCACACTTTGAGCAAGACTGTACGCACAAGGAAGCAGCTATTCCGGACCAGCAGTTCAAACGGAGGAGAAAGGCATAGAGGCCTGTAGGGACGACAAGAAGGGAATTGCCCTTGCCCTTTTCAG
Source organism: Ambystoma mexicanum (assembly GCF_040938575.1). Taxonomy (NCBI): domain Eukaryota; kingdom Metazoa; phylum Chordata; class Amphibia; order Caudata; family Ambystomatidae; genus Ambystoma; species Ambystoma mexicanum. The sequence continues at coordinate 113,151,405 of NC_090932.1, read as the reverse complement.
CTCAGACCCACAAAGCCTCTAAAAGGGAAATCATAAGACTGGGAAGTCCAGCTGGCATGTGGTGTGACAGGTGTCCACTTTTTTAGTGTGGAGACTAGTGATTATTCATATACCAATTAATGTGAGGCCTCAGAATATCTTTTCTTCTGGAGTGGTCCTCATAGTATATGTGGACTGCTATCCTTAGTAGTAGGATGCATGGATCTTCTGCCCATAGGGAGTAGGGCCGAGATTAATGTCTTGGTGGGGCTTGGGGCCACATTTCAGAGAGGAACTGTTTCACAGGTCATGGGACCTTTTTGCTTTTATTGACCTTCATGAGAAGTGTGTGGTCCCCAAGTATTGAATCACTTTTGTGATTGCTAAAATTAATTGAAGGTTAGAAATGGGATTTTGTGTAGGCCCATCCGTTGTGACGTTCTCCTTTCAAGTGGTCTTTTTTGTATTTTGTCTGGCTTCTTTCAACTAGTTTCTTGCAGGTGGCAACCTTGTTGAACAAAGAGGTTATGTAATTGAACTTTAAAGAAACCCTAGTAAAAGGTTCAAAAGCAGAGCGGTCAGGGGTCATGGCGGCGCTCATTCTAAGGACTCTGACTGAAGTCCTTTTGGGTTGTGTTGTTTTGTTGAAACTACAAAAACCAAAAGGCCTTAGGAGAGGCAGGGGTGAAGTGTTAAAGTGGTCCTTCAAGGGCCGAGCAAAACCCCCTCGCATACTCGAACGTCTTTGACACATTGGAGAAAACCGACTGAAATGTGAACCCGACAGAGGGATGCCTGCGAGTTGAAGGTAAACAGTGATATACCAATGAACAATGTGACGACAAGTGTGAACCTGGCAGAGGGATGTCCACAATGGATAGTTGGTGAAAAGGACATTGAGACTGTTGAACGATATGTTTCTTATGTGAAAGGCTGTAGTTAACCCGATTTAGGGAGGCTAACGTTGCAAGAAGGATCAGAGCCCGGCTGAGGGGGATCCCAAGGGCAAAGAGCAATTGCCCAACGTAAAAGGATTACCAAAATAACATCTGGTTATTGTTTATGGTACAGCAGGCTTTCTAAGGCAAAAGACTTTTGGGGCAAAAGAGACTTGACCCCGGAAGGTCAGGGCATTGTTGAAAGGAACTATAACCTCATGCTCGTTAAGCCCAGGAGTGTGCTGTGCTCAAAGGTCCTGCCTTGTCCTGTGCTAAAACGTGGGATGGGAGACCCCAGCCATACCATCCTGACTTATAATTTGGTGACACTTCTTTCTATTCTTGAGAATATTGTCCCACACTATTTTGTAACTTAGTTGTAAGGATTGGCAATAGTTTTTATTATTATAAGCCCTTTTTATTTGACAAGACGCCACTTGGACTGCAGCATGCTCCCATTTCATGATGATGGAGAAGAAGCTGGATCTCTTGTGTCTCACTGAGACTTGGCTAAAGGATCCGGTGGGACCGGTATGCTATATAGCAGTTCATGAGGGTTTTAAACTATATAAGAACAGAGATTGTGGGGTAGGTGGAAGAGTGGCAGTTATAGTTAGAGATGCTATCAAGCTGTTAAAAGCCACCCTAACATGTAGCGGATGTGAAACACTCCATCTTAAATGCACGCCCATTCCGAATGACTGTATTAATATAATAGTCATCTACAGACCACCATCCCTTGCCTCAGATTTCTGTAATGAACTAACCCTACAGTTAAATAACTTGAAATCTACCAGTACGGCCACTTTATTGGTGGGAGATTTTAACAGGTGGAGAGGGAACAAGCTAGATAAGGAAGCGATCCTACTGGAAAAAACAATGAAGAACCTAGACTTTACTGTGATAAATACTGAACCAACAACACCGAAAGGTAACAAGTTAGTCTGGGTTATATATATATATGTAAGCATACAATTACCCTCCGCTGATGGAGCATTGTCTGATTTATATCAATATGTATTTCTCATGTGTATGTTCACATTTATGTCTATTTGCGTTTATATTTAGGCAATTCTGCTCACTTCTTCTTTCTTTTCGCATAATACATTTAATGACACACTTCAGTTGACTACTCGATACATAATATTGTACGGTTATTTTTGACCACAGTATCGGATTGCCCATATCACTTTCACAACTTCACTACTTGAATTTCTTCACATTAAAAATACTATGCAATACGCCAGTTTTCTTTCGAGCATCCCACGCTCAATGGTTTCTATTTACTTACGCAAAACGTGATTGTGACGTCACTCATCTGATGCACACCACGTGTCAACAAACATGACAGTAGAAATCTACACATGTGCACATCGCCGTATCTGCCACGCACTCTTGTGACAACCCATTTGATGGCAGTATAAAAGGAAACGCCTCACGGTGCAGACGCATCTCCAGCCTGGTAGACGCGACCCACCGTGAAGACTCTAAGCTCCCTTTCTCTAGATTTAAGTAAGTACTTTGGCCTCTTCGGCATCGAATACATGACCTCCAATCTATAGGCCACTAAATATACTCACCTTCTTTCCTTTACCTGTCCTTTTTCTAATACTCAGCCGACTGCCGCCTCCTGGACATTACCTGTTACCATTCCCTTTTGGAGATAACCATCCGATGGAATATGCTAAATAGCATTTTGATTCACGAGCGACATGTAAATTGCCATTCACCTATCCTTATCTTCTCTTTTTTTATCGGTACTTAGACTACTTTTCGTAACCCTCTTTTTTACATAATATAGAGCATGGGTGCACAACATACGGCCCGCGGGCCAAGTGCGGCCCGTGATGCTGCCGGATGCGGCCCGGCAGGGTTGAAGACTTTCCTAATGGAAGGCGGCCCGCAAGCAGCAAAGGTCGCCCTTCATTAAGAAAGTCTTTGTTTTCCTTGCCGGGCCGTGAGTCACGTTGTGTGTGTGTATGCTGCTGAGGGAAGCTGGGGCTCGGTGACCTAATCTGCCCTGGCAGGGGTGCAGAGTACGGGGGGCTGCAGGGCCCTCCTCCCCCCACGCCCCAGCAGAATGAAGTCGGGGCTGAGCCCCCCCGCACCTCCGCACGGGCCGCACAGAAGAGAGGCAGTATGGATGGCCCTTTGTTCCATCCATACGGTCTCTCTCTGGTGGCCCGGGTAAAAGCCGGGGGAAAAACGATGTTTAAAAATGGAGGGACGGGTGCAAAGCAAGAGGCTCTTGTTTTGCATCTGTCCCTCCATTTCTAAAAATCGTTTTGGGTTGGGTATACTTCTACATCTGTGCACCGGGGTGCACAGATGTAGAGGTACACCCAACCCAAAACGATTTGGGCATGCCAGAAGCCTCGCCAGCATTCCAGCACGTCTGGGTAAGTACATGGTGGGGGGGATGTATGTTTGTGTGTGTGTCTGTCTCGGCTCCGTCCTGACTGTGTTTTTTGTTTTTGTATGTATGTTGAGATACGGAGGTGGGGGTGTTTGTCGGGTGTGTATGGGGGTGGGGTGTGTGTCGGGTCTGCTTGAATGTGTTTGTGTGCAAGTGCAGTGTATGTTGAGATGCGGGGGTGGGGTGTGTGTCGGGTCTGCCTGAATGTGTTTGTGTGCAAGTTCAGTGTATGTTGAGATGCGGGGGTGGGGTGTGTGTCGGGTCTGCCTGAATGTGTTTGTGTGCAAGTGGATTGTGTATTGAGATGCGGACGGGGGGTGTGTGTCAGGTCTGCCTGAATGTTTGTTGTTGTGTGAAAGTGCATGTTGAGATGCGGGTGTGGGATGTGTGTCGTGTCTGCCTGAATGGTTGTGTTTGTGTGCAAGTTCAGTTTATGTTGAGATGCGGGGGTGGGGTGAGTGTCGGGTCTGCCTGAATGTGTTTGTGTGCAAGTGCAGTGTATGTTGAGATGTGGGGGGGTGGTGGGGTCTGGTCTGCCTAAATGTGTTTGTGTGCAAGTGCAGTGTATGTTGAGATGCTGGGAGGGTGGGGGGGAACGGGGGTGGGGTCGGGTCTGCCTGAATGTTTGTTGTTGTTGTGTGCACGTTCAGTGTATGTTCAGATGTGGGGGGTCTGGGTCTGTATGCGTGCATGCTTCTGAGTTTGTTTGGTGAGTTGGGGGTGGGGGGTTCGGGTCTGTATGGGTGCATGGTGTATGCTTGTGGGTTGTGTGCTGAGTTGGGGGGGCTCGAGTTTGTATGGGTGCATGGTGTATGCTTGTGGGTTTGTGTGCTGAGTTGGGGCTGGGGGGTTCGGGTCTGTATGGGTGCATGGTGTATGCTTGTGGGTTTGTGTGCTGAGTTGGGGGGCTCGAGTTTGTATGGCTGCATGGTGTATTCTTGTGAGTTTGTGTGCTGAGTTGGGGGGTGGGGGTTCTGGTCTGTATGGGTTCATGGTGTATACTTGTTGGTTTGTATGCAGGGGTGGGGGGGTTGGCGTATGTATGCATGGTGCATGCTTGGTGGCATGGGGCATAGTGTTTGCATGAGGGGTGGGTGTCTTGGGGCATGGTGCTTGCATGAGGGGTGGGTGTCTTGGGGCATAGTGTTTGCTTGAGGGGTGAGTGTCTTGGGGCATAGTGTTTGCATGAGGGGTCAGTGTCATGGGGCATAGTGTTTGGTTGAGGGGTGGGTGTCTTGGGGCATAGTGTTTGCATGAGGGGTGGGTGTCTTGGGGCATAGTGTTTGGTTGAGGGGTGGGTGTCTTGGGGCATAGTGTTTGCATGAGGGGTCGGTGTCTTGGGGCATAGTGTTTGCATGAGGGGTGGGTGTCTTGGGGCATAGTGTTTGCATGAGGGGTGGGTGTCTTGGGGCATAGTGTTTGCATGAGGGATGGGTGTCTTGGGGCATAGTGTTTGCATGAGGGGTGGGTGTCATGGGGCATAGTGTTTGGTTGAGGGGTGGGTGTCTTGGGGCATAGTGTTTGCATGAGGGGTGGGTGTCATGGGGCATAGTGTTTGGTTGAGGGGTGGGTGTCTTGGGGCATAGTGTTTGCTTGAGGGGTGGGTGTCTTGGGGCATAGTGTTTGCATGAGGGCTTGGTGTCTTGGGTCATAGTGTTTGCATGAGGGGTGGGTGTCTTGGGGCATAGTGTTTGCATGAGGGGTGGGGGCCATGGGGCATAGTGTTTGCTTGAGGGGTGGGTGTCTTGGGGCATGGTGTTTGCATGAGGGGTGGGTGTCATGGGGCATAGTGTTTGGTTGAGGGGTGGGTGTCTTGGGGCATAGTGTTTGCATGAGGGATGGGTGTCATGGGGCATAATGTTTGGTTGAGGGGTGGGTGTCTTGGGGCATAGTGTTTGCATGAGGGTGGGTGTCTTGGGGCATAGTGTTTGCATGAGGGGTAGGTGTCTTGAGGCATAGTGTTTGCATGAGGGGTGGGTGTCTTGGGGCATAGTGTTTGCTTGAGGGGTGGGTGCCTTGGGGCATAGTGTTTGCTTGAGGGGTGGGTGCCTTGGGGCATAGTGTTTGCATGAGGGGTGGGTGTCATGGGGCATAGTGTTTGGTTGAGGGTTGGGAGCCATGGGGCATAGTGTTTGCTTGAGGGGTGGGTGTCTTGGGGCATAGTGTTTGCATGAGGGGTGGGGGCCATGGGGCATAGTGTTTGCTTGAGGGGTGGGTGCCTTGGGGCATAGTGTTTGCATGAGGGGTGGGTGTCATGGGGCATAGTGTTTGGGGGTGGGAGCCATGGGGCTTAGTGTTTGCTTGAGGGGTGGGAGCTATGGGACATAGTGTTTAATAACAATTGGGGGTTGAAAAAGCCTCCTGCCACACCACGCCCCACCCCACCGCGCCTACAGCCTCACCCACATTTACTTTTGGCCCACTATAGCCATCATGTAAGGTACTTTCGGCCCTCTGTCAAAATCAGTTGTGCACCCCTGATATAGAGAGACTCAAAGAAAGAAATTTGAACACTCTGACCTGAAGCACTTCTTTAAAAACATACTCTTGCACAACTTTCTACCCTGTAGGGTACGTGCTTTTTTCATATGTTTGACTAACAACTAATATGTCATTTGGATTATGTACGGAAATATTACCTACCTCTCCTAGAGATACAGGATCTGTATAAAAAGTTAAAATAGTAAAATGAGAGTTACCTTTTGTTCTTTTGTCCAACAAATCACAATGTCTAGTCCAGGGATTTGCTTGTAATCTGATATCTGTATCCTAACAATACTTTTCAAATTGTTATCATCTGCTGAAATGATGGCTGTATTGTCATTTTTCCGAGTTTAAAACGTTTGAGTTTAAAACGTTTACATGCTATATGAACTTATAGAATTGGTTAAAATATGATTGAAACGCGTTGGGCATCATCATGTACTATTTCTTGGTTTCTTGAGAAAATGTATTTGTTCAATGAATATGGTTTATGTACCACTTAAGGGGGTAATTCATAGAAATTAGCGCACAAGTGGGCACGCGGCAGGCGCACAGTGTGCGCGTGCGAATCTCTGCGCCAGCCGCATGTGCTAAAATCCATTTCCGCGCACAGCGTATTAATGGATTTTAGCTACCAAAACCAGCCATGGCGCACAGTGGCGCAGCGACCTTACAGCAGCGCCAGTAACGTCCCCAAGAACGCCCCTCGCGCAAGGAAAAGCCATCAAAATCCCCAATCGGCAAGCGGGGAACGTGTATTACTGGGGTTCGCGGGAAGTTTCACACGCGATTGGATCTGGGTACGTGTATTTCTGGGGTTCGCGGGAAGTTTCACACGCGAAAGGCCCTGTGCGAGTGGGGTACGTGTATTTCAGGGGTGTGTGGGAAGTTTCACACGTGATTTGAGCAGGGTACGTGTATTTTGGGGGTGCGCGGGAAGTCTCACACACGATAGGCCCTGTGTGAGTGGGGTACGTGTATTTCAGGGGTGCGCAGGAAGTTTCACACGCGATTTGAGCAGGGTACGTGTTTTTCGGGGGTGTGCGGGAAGTTTCACACGCGGTAGGCCCTGTGCAAGTGGGGTACGTGTATTTCAGGGGTGCGCGGAAAGTTTCACATGCAATAGGCCCTGTGCGAGTGGGGTATGTGTATTTCAGGGGTGCGCGGGAAGTTTCACACGCGATTTGAGCTGGGTATGTGTATTTCAGGGGTGTGCGGGAAGTTTCACACGCGATAGGCCCTGTGCGAGTGGGGTACGTGAATTTCAGGGGTGCGCGGGAAGTTTCACACGTGATAGGCCCTGTGCGAGTGGGGTACGTGTATTTCAGGGGTACACGGGAAGTTTAACACACGATTTGAACAGGGTATGTGTATTTCGGGGTGCGCGGGAAGTCTCACATGGAACAAGCCCTGTGTGAGTGGGGTACGCATATTTCAGGGGTGCGCGGGAAGTTTCACACGCGATTTGAGCAGGTTATGTGTATTTCGGGGGTGCGTGGGAAGTTTCACACATGATAGGCCCTGTGCAAGTGGGGTACGTGTATTTCAGGGGTGCACGGGAAGTTTGGCACGCGATTTGAGCAGGGTACGTGTATTTCGGGGGTGCGCGGGAAGTCTCACACGCGATAGGCCCTGTGCGAGTGGGGTACGTGTATTTCAGGGGTACTCGGGAAGTTTCACACGCGATTTGAGCAGGGTACGTGTATTTCGGGGGTGCGCAGGAAGTTTCACACGCGATAGGCCCTGTGCGAGTGGGGTACGTGTATTTCAGGGGTGCACAGGAAGTTTCACACGCGATTTGAGCAGGGTACGTGTATTTTGGGGTTGCGCAGGAAGTCTCACACACGATAGGCCCTGTGCGAGTGGGGTATGTGCATTACAGGGGTGCGCTGGAAGTTTCACATGCGATAGGCCCTGTGCGAGTGGGGTACGTGTATTTCAGGGGTGCGCGGGGAGTCCTACACGTGAATTGGCAGTGTAGGTCCTCCCAGGTGTTCCCTCTACACCCTCCACGGCCCCTGCAGGCAGCCCACACCACAGGGGTCTACCCAGCACCCCTGGTCATGTCCCGCAGGCAGCCCATCCACCATGGGCATGCCCCCCAGCCAAGCCACATGTCAGCTTGCACCACTGATCACCAACTCATGTCCCCCAGCACCCCCACCCCCCAGCAGTCAGGGGCACCTGCCAGCAGGCCCCCACTCATGTCCCCCAGGACCCCCACCCCCCAGCAGTCAGGGGCACCTGCCAGCAGGCCCCCACCCATGTTCCACTCATGTCCCCCAGCACCCCCAGCCCCAGCAGTCAGGGGCACCTGCCAGCAGGCCCCCACTCATGTCCCCCAGTACCCTCACCCCCCAGCAATCAGGGGCACCTGCCAGCAGGCCCCCACTCATGTCCCCCAGCACCCCCACCCCCCAGCAGTCAGGGGCACCTGCCGGCAGGCCCCCACCATTGTTCCACTCATGTCCCCCTGCACCCCCACCCCCCAGCAGTCAGGGGCACCTGCCAGCAGGCCCCCACTATTGTCCCCCAGCACCCCCACCCCCCAGCAGTCAGGGGCACCCGCCAGCAGGCCCCCACTCATGTGCCCCAGCACCCCCACACCCCAGCAGTCAGGGGCACCTGCCAGCAGGCCCCCACCCATGTTCCACTCATGTCCCCCTGCGCCCCCACCCCCCAGCAGTCAGGGGCACCTGCCAGCAGGCCCCCACTCATGTCCCCCAGCACCCCCACCCTCCAGCAGTCAGGGGCAGCTACCAGCAGGCCCCCACCCATGTTCCACTCATGTCCCCCTGCACCCCCACCCCCCAGCAGTCAGGGGCACCTGCCAGCAGGCCCCCACCCATGTTCCACACATGTCCCCCTGCACCCCCACCCCCCAGCAGTCAGGGGCACCTGCCAGCAGGCCCCCACTGATGTCCCCCAGCACCCCCACCCCCCAGCAGTCAGGGGCACCTGCCAGCAGGCCCCCACTCATGTCCCCCAGTGCCCCCACCCCCCAGCAGTCAAGGGCACCTACCAGCAGGCCCCCACTCATGTCCTCCAGCACCCCTACCCCCCAGCAGTCAGGGGTACATGCCAGCAGGCCCCCACCCATGTTCTACTCATGTCCCCCTGCACCCCCAACCCCCAGCAGTCAGGGGCGCCTGCCAGAAGGCCCCCACTCATATCCCCCAGCACCCGCACCCCCAGCAGTCAGGGGCACCTGCCAGCAGGCCCCCACTCATCTCTGCCAGCACCCCCACCCCCCAGCAGTCAGGGGCACCTGCCAGCAGGCCCCCACCCATGTTCCACTCATGTCCCCAGGCACCCCCACCCCCAGCCGTCAGGGGCACCTGCCAGCAGGCCCCCACTCATGTCTCCCTGCACCCCCAGCCCCCAGCAGTCAGGGGCACCTGCCAGCAGGCCCTCACTTATGTGCCCCAGCACCCCCACCCCCCAGCAGTCAGGGGCACCTGCCAGCAGGCCCCCACCCATGTTCCATTTATGTCCCCCTGCACCCCCACCCCCAAGCAGTCAGGGGCACCTTCCAGCAGGCCCCCACCCATGTTCCACTCATGTCCCCCTGCACCCCACCCCCCAGCAGTGAGGAGCACCTGCAAGCAGGCACCCACTCATGTCCCCCAGCACCCCGACCCGCAAGCAGTCAGGGGCACCTTCCAGCAGGCCCCCACCCATGTTCCACTCATGTCCCCCTGCACCCCCACCCCCCAGCAGTCAGGAGCACCTGCAAGCAGGCACCCACTCATGTCCCCCAGCACCCCCACCCCCCAGCAGTCAGGGGCACCTGCCAGCAGGCCCCCACTCATGTCCCCCAGCACCCCCACCCCCCAGCAGTCAGGGGCACCTGCCAGCAGGCCCCCACCCATGTTCCACTCATGTCCCCCTGCACCAACACCCCCCAGCAGTCAGGGGCACCTGCCAGCAGGCCCCCACTCATGTCCCCCAGCACCCCCATTTCCCCAGCAGTCGGGGGCACCTGCCAGCAGGCCCCCACTCATGTCCCCCAGCACCCCCACCACCCAGCAGTCAGGGGCACCTGCCAGCAGGCCCCCACCCATGTTCCACTCATGTCCCCCTGCACCCCCACCCCCCAGCAGTCAGGGGCACCTGCCAGAAGGACCCCACTCATGTCCCCCAGGACCCCCACCCCCCATCAGTCAGGGCACCTGCCAGCAGGCCCCCACTCATGTCCCCCAGCACCCCCACTCCCCAGCAGTCAGGGGCACCTGCCAGCAGGACCCACCCATGTTCCACTCATGTCCCCCTGCACCCCCACCTCCCAGCAGTCAGGGGCACCTTCCAGCAGGCCCCCACCCATGTCCCTCTGCACCCCCACCCCCAGCAGTCAGGGGCACCTTCCAGCAGGCCCCCACTCATGTCCCCCAGAACCCCCACCCCCCAGCAGTCAGGGGCACCTGCCAGCAGGCCCCCACCCATGTTCCACTCATGTCCCCCTGTACCAACACCCCCCAGCAGCCAGGGGCACCTGCCAGCAGGCCCCCACTCATGTCCCCCAGCACCCCCATCCCCCAGCAGTCAGGGGCACCTGCCAGCAGGCCCCCACTCATGTCCCCCAGCACCCCCACCCCCCAGCAGTCAGGGGCACCTGCCAGCAGGACCCACCCATGTTCCAATCATGTCCCCCTGCACCCCCACCCCCCAGCAGTCAGGGGCACCTGCCAGCAGACCCCCACTCATGTCCCCAGCACCCCCACCCCCCAGCAGTCAGGGGCACCTGGCAGCAGGCCCCCACCCATGTTCCACTCATGTCCCCCTGCACCCCACCCCCCAGCAGTCAGGAGCACCTGCAAGCAGGCACCCACTCATGTCCCCTAGCACCCCCACCCCCCAGCAGTCAGGGGCACCTGCCAGCAGGCCCCCATTCATGTCCCCCAGCACCCCCACCCCACAGCAGTCAGGGGTGTTAGGGAGAATTCTCTGTTTAGGCTGAATTTCCTAACCTAGTGAGTCCCCCAGCAGCTTTGCTGCATGTCAGGAGTTTGTTTTTTCCATCCTGCCAAGAGTGAGACTTTTTTTCTCCCACTCTTGGACATGCATGTGTGTAATTCCTTTGAATGTCAATGTGTTCTGTGGGCTATGGGGTCTTTTACTCCATAGGGTCTCATATGTTTTTCTATGTGTGTTACACCGCACCCTACGTGTACAGCGGTGGGATTTGTATTGAGTATATAGTTTAGAGTGCTTTTTGACACTTTAGGATAACTAACCACAAAGCTTAGCACTAAAAAGCAACTTTCAAAAAACATGTCTACTATGGAAGCTTACAGTCAAGAATCCTTGTCAGGTGAAAATACTGATAGTTTGCGAGCTCTCTGTAGGCAAGAGAATCTTTCTGTAAGAGGCAAGAAATTAGAACTAATAGAGAGATTGCTGGCGAAACAAAGTCTGGGTACTGGTTCAAAGGAACCAATTTCTCCAGCAAATGTACATAACAGTGATGGTGTTGATCTAAATCGTAATTCTGATGATAGCGATGAAGAGGCTGAAGAGGAAGGAGAGGCTAACGAAACTGTCTCTCCTGCTCCTCTACCTGCCTTACCAGCTGTACCTACGGGGCCCATACCAGGTCCCACATGTAACCCCGCTTATTTTGAACTCGAAAAAATGAAGCTCGAATTAGAATACAAACGGTTCTTGGCTCAATCGGAACGAAACAAAGAGCTCGAGTTCAGACGGATGAATGCCCAGGCTGAGCAGAAGCAAGCTTAGTTAAGACTCAGGGAAATAGAACTTAATCAAGAGTTAGAGATGAAAAAGTTGTCTACGGAAAATGTTTCTCTCTGCTCTGGTTCCTCTAGGAGCTCCAGTCCCAAAAGACCCCGGATGCCGAAGGAATTAGTGGGTATGTATGAACCGAGATTGGATGTGTTGGATTGGTTAAAACTGTTTGAATACAATCATGGGCTCCAGGACATCACCGGGAACGATTTACTTCCCTGGTTGTTCACTAGGCTCCCTCCTGTTGCGACTGATGTGGTAATGGAATTGGGGGAGGCGGATAAGACGGATTACGAAAGTGTGAAACTAGCTTTGATAGCTAGATTTGGGAATACCCCTTCCCAGTATCTTAAGAGGTTTAGAACCCTCAAAAAGCATGATGGTACCCCTTGGGCTACCTGGGTGAGTGAAGGGCTGAAAAACTTAGAGGGATGGATTAAGGGTTACAAAGTGAACACTTATGAGGGTATGAAGAATCTTTTTATGTTGGAGTCGATTTATGATGCCTTTTCTCCTGAGCTCAGACAGCACTTGGCTGATTCGAAGGAATTAGATTCCCGGAAGCTGGCGAAGGCTGCTGACTTGTGGGTTGCCAACAGAGCTACTCACAAGGATTCTGGGGCATCTCAGAAAAAGGATGAGGGAAAACAGCCTAAAAAAGACTCAAAAGAGAATTCGAATAACTCAAATTCCAAAGAGGGCCCCAAACAAAACCAGAAGGGTAAGCCACAAGGAAAACCAAAGCAGAATAGTGTGTCTTCTGGTGCCAAACTGGAAGGAGGCCAGAACAAGCCACCATTCCAGAAAGCATTCAGTACATGCTTTGTTTGTGGCTCGACTGACCACGTGAAAGGAGATCCCCGGTGTAAGGGTAAACCTTCAGGGGTCCAGCTTGTCTCCTTAGCCTTCGCTCCAGAGGAGGAAGTCCAAATGGCAAGTGGAAACTTTCTACTGCTAGCTGACGAACCCATTGGAGTCTCAGCCAGCGTTTCTTTAGTATCTCTGGGGTTGTGGGAACAGCAGAATTGAGATGTCTATAATTCTACCCCCGATAATACTAAAGAGTATTATAAGGACAGTGTCCAAGTGAATGGTCAGGGGACCCCTGCCATTAGGGACACTGGGGCCAGCATAGCTGTGGTGGATAAATCGTTTTTTCAGGCTGAGGATGTTGCTAAAACACCCAAACGCCTCACCAAGTTTGCTGGAGGGCCTGTGCAGATGCTTCCCCAATTACCAGTTCTCATCCAGTGTAACGACATGACTGTAAAGATACCTGTCAGCATACAGAGTGAGGTAACAGGACGCGTACTGTTGGGTAACGATTTGAAAACTCTCGGAGTTGTGTCGCATACTCCCAGACCTCCTAGTAAACGGTTACAGGAGCTAACCAGACCCGCAAGAGAGAGGACCATGCGCGGTACTCTCCAGGAGATGATGAAGAAAGAAATCACTCCTTCTCCACTGGAATTATCGGCCGCTGTCTCGAAGAAAACAGAAGCGAAAGGGAAACCTAAGACTTCTGCCCCGAAACCAGCAGCCAGCATTACAGTGCAGCCAACACGGACTTCCCAGCGGTTGTCCAAAGTTACACCCGTAACTCCACCTCCGGCTGAGGCTGAGAGGGAGGTACAACCCTGTGTGGTAGAATTAGACTCTGAGGAAGAGCTAATGGAAGGCCAGGAACTCATTGGAGATCTGGATCCTGTTGACCATCCTGAGCTGCAGTCTTTACTGGCAGAAGGTGGACCCAGCAGGGCAGACTTCAGTAAGGGACAGAGAGAATGTCCAACTCTGGAAGGTCTTCGCCACCAGGCAGAACCTCAGGCTGAAGGGCAAGAGCCTGGGAAATACAGGTTGCACTGGGAAGATGGCCTCTTCTACAGTGAACCGACCGAGTCTTCACCTGGAGACTACAAACGACTTGTAGTACCCCAAGAGAACAGACCACAGTTCTTGCAGTTAGCCCACGAGATTCCTTTGGCTGGTCACTTGAGTTTCAAGAAGACTAAGGAAAGGCTCTCTCTCTAATTCTATTGGCCGAAGATGGGGGCCGAAGTGGAAAAACACTGCAGGAGCTGCCACACCTGCCAGACCTCTGGTAAGGTTGGCTCCAAGAATGCGGCACCTTTAGTGACTCTCCCAGTTGTGGGAGTCCCATTTGAGAGAGTAGGGATTGACATTGTTGGTCCCCTTGATCCTCCAACCTCCTCAGGCAACAGGTTTATACTTGTTGTAGTAGACCATGCTACTAGGTATCCTGAGGCAATTCCTATGAGGACTGTTACAGTTCCGGCTGTGGCTAAGGCCCTCCTTGGTATTTTTACTAGGGTCGGGTTTCCTAAGGAAGTAATCTCTGACAGGGGGTCAAACTTTATGTCCCACTACATGAAAGCCATGTGGAGTTACTTACAAGTTCTCAACAGCTTACCACCCACAAACCAATGGGTTGGTAGAACGGTTCAACTGAACCATGAAGAGCATGATAGGTGCTTTAGAAGAACCCCTTAAGCGTAAGTGGGACCTTCTACTGCCATGCCTTCTCTTTGCTTATAGAGAAGTCCCTCAGGAGGGAGTAGGTTACTCTCCCTTCAAGCTTCTCTATGGTCATCCCGTCAGAGGTCCATTGGCCCTGATTAAGGAGGGGTTGGAGAGTGCTCCTTCCCCCAAGTCAGTCAGAGTGACTGACTACGTGATAGGTCTCCGGAGGAGAATGTCGCACATGATGACGGAAGCAAGCGATAACTTGAAAGCTGGACAAGCATTGGTCAAGCACTGGCACAATCAAAAGGCTAACATGGTTGAGTTCGCTCAAGACCAGCTCGTTCTCGTTATGATCCCAACAAGGCAGAGGGCCTTGCAAGACAAGTGGATGGGACCCTTCAGAGTTGTGGGTAAACTCGGAGAGGTCAACTATCTGGTGGACTTGGGCAATCCCAAGGAGGCTCTGACAGTCTTTCACACCAACCGACTCAAAGCGTATGTCTCAAGACCCGATGTAGGAGCGTTACTTCTAGCATCATCCGAGGAAGAAGAAGCGAGTGAAGCTCTTCCGATCTCCTCAGAGGCTTACCTTTAGATGAACAAATTGAAGGAGTAAATCTCTCCTACAATCTGAAACCCGAGCAACAAGAAGAGTGCAAGTCTATGTTGAATCAGTTTGCCTCTCTGTTCTCGCTTTCACCAGGCTTGACCCTTTGGGGCCAGCACGACGTACTCACTGGTGACTGTCTGCCGGTCAAAAGCAGAGGGTACAGAATGTCAGAAAACGTACGAACCCACATCAAAGGGGAGGTCAGCAAGATGCTCGATCTCGGGGTAATAGAGCCCTCTACTAGTCCATGGTCTAGCCCAGTTGTGTTCGTACCAAAAGCTGGATCTAAAGAGCTTAGATTCTGCGTGGATTATAGAGCTCTTAATGCAGTCACCAAGACTGATGCCCACCCTTTGCCAAGAACAGATGAGTTGGTGGATAAACTTGGCGCCGCCAAGTTCCTCAGCACATTTGACTTGACGTCAGGCTATTGGCAAATAGCCCTGACAGACCATGCCAAGGAGAAAACTGCATTTTCTACCCCATTGGCTTATACCAGTTTAAGGTAATGCCTTTCGGATTGAAGAATGCACCTGCTACGTTTCAACGGATGGTAAACCAGGTTCTGAATGGGATGGAGGACTTCTGCATGGCATACTTGGATGACATCGCAGTGTTCAGCAATTCCTGGGAAGAACATGTAACCCACCTGAGAGATGTTTTGCAGGCTCTTGGACGAGCCAATCTGACCATAAAGGCGAGTAAATGCCAAATTGGACAGAGAAAGGTAGTCTATCTTGGACATGAGGTAGAAGGTGGAAAAATAAGGCCTTTGCTCAGTAAGATTGAAGCTGTGCAAAACTGGACAACACCTACTACTCAAACCCAAGTGAGAGCCTTCGTGGGCCTCACTGGGTACTACAGGAATTTCATAGAGAACTATGGGACTATAGCTTCTCCACTGAATGTCATCTCCTCGCCCAAATTCCCTAAAAAGGTTAGATGGAACGAGGAGTGCAATCAGGCTTTTGAAAACCTGAAAAAGGCTCTTTGCCAAGCCCCAGTACTCAGAACTCCTGATTACGGCCAACACTTCATTGTGCAGACAGATGCTTCAAATGTAGGAATACGTGCCGTACTCAGTCAACTGGATGGGAAAGGTAGGGAGCACCCTGTTTGCTTCATCAGCCGCAAGCTGAAGGATCCTGAAACAAGGTGGGCAACAATCGAAAGAGAGTGCTTTGCTATCGTGTGGGCTCTGAAGAAGTTTAGGCCATACTTGTATGGTTCTACTTTTGTCATTCAGACTGACCACCAACCCTTGAGATGGTGAATGCAAATGAAAGGGGAAAACCCAAAACTATTGAGATGGTCGATCTGCCTGCAAGGGTTTGATTTCACCATTGAGCACAGGTCAGGGTGTCACCACCAAAATGCTGATGGTCTCTCTAGGATGTATGTCATCGACTAGCGGTATGAGATTCATCCAGGAGTGGATTAAATCCTCCTGTCCCTTAGTCTGGGGGGGGCGAGTGTTAGGGAGAATTCTCTGTTTAGGCTGAATTTCCTAACCTAGTGAGTCCCCCAGCAGCTTTGCTGGATTTCTGGAGTTTGTTTTTTCCATCCTGCCAAGAGTGAGACTCTTTTTCTCCCACGCTTGGACATGCATGTGTGTAATTCCTTTGAATGTCAATGTGTTCTATGGGCTATGGGGTCTTTTACTCCATAGGGTCTCATATGTTTTTCTATGTGTGTTACACCGCACCCTATGTGCCGTAGCACTGGGGTGTCCTAGCGGACCTCCACCATAGACTCCATACCCGGGGACTGACTACTGTCTCCTCGGGCATGTAAAGTCACCATTGGCTTTACTAGACCTAAATTTACTAACAGAACTAGTACCAACCATCTTATTGTGGACGTACTAGTAGGGGTAATTCGATTACTCCTGGATCTGTTACTCGAGGGGGCACTGTCCCGTCCCCCCTCGTCGAGTTTTGGCTGGTGGCAGTGGAAACTACTTGTTATGTTCGACCCCGAACCTAACCCTATGGGATTCGTCCCATTGTTGGAGATTGATACTTTTCCTCGTTAATCTCTAACATACCACCTGTCTACTTATCGTAAATAAGTTCATCGGATGGTATTTTCTGCCAGAACTTGGTTTTTAAAATGGCATCTGTGTTCGTCTCTGTGACTCCTAAACCAAAGGTTGAGCCCTTTGTTCCACTTTTGGCGGGCTTTGTATAGAGACCCTCCAAAGTGGTGCCATTCTGTCTGGGTTACCACAGCGGTGTGGGAGGGGGTTTAGGCACCCTGGATCGAGTTGCCTTGCCAACTCCGGTAGCACTCTGGAGTGATTGGCCCAAGTGGTGAGCCTTCCCGCTCACCACTTAGCATGTGTTGATTGACAGCTAGGCTGAATGAATGGGGGTTTTCTGCATAAAAGTAGGGCTTTTTGGACTGGATCTTCAGAAGTCGCCACAGGACCTAAGAATCCGACGAGGGCAACGCTGAGCCGACCTGCAACGACGACACCTCCAGTGGAGCTCTGCTGAGCCGACTGACCACCTCCCGACGACAGAGGAGATCTCCCTGCCAGAGAGTCTCCTCCCCTGACTGGTGGGAACAACCAGTCCCCTTTGCTTTTTTTATTCGCCCCAGGACGCAGTGGTCGAATTGCCAGTGCAGTGCACTTCGGCAACCGGATAGCCACTACCCCTGTACCGTGACCAAAAGGTGGTGCCTTGTGACGGAGCACTCCGCGGCTGGTCTCTTCCCTCGTGGTGCACCGGACTTCACTTTTCTTCGACGACGAGAACCTCTCTACTCTTGGCAAAGACCCGACGTGCATCCACCACCAGGAACAACTGCCCCCGCCGGAGCTGTCTCTCCACAATCAAGGTACTGTGTCCGCCTGGCTTCCCTTGTTGCCGGATAGAGTGAGGTGTCTTAATCCTCGCCTCTCCATAGGGTCGCCTCCAAGCTTTCTCTAGCGTGTTGTTCTGAACTGGTCCAATCTGCCGATAACAATTTGCTTCAAAGACTCGAACGCATTTCCACTAAGATACTTTTGGGACATACCGCCTCGCCTCTCTCCGAGTGGGCCTGACCTCTGAACTTTATAATCTATCGTGGTTCTTGTCTTCTTGCCTTGCATTTGTCCGTTCAGTATTGGGACCGTGTTGATTTCGTAACCTGCTTATTTTTCTCTCCCGCCCTAACAAATACTAGTGTGCCATCTAGGTTGCTTTCTGCAAATAAGTGATGCTGGTAGAACCTAGACTTGTCGAACTATTGTTAGGGGGATTGATCTGTTTTCTTCGTAGAGTAATTGTGATTGAAGTATTTGCCATGATAGTGCCAAAGTGTTTTCTATAGATATGTCGTTA
Organism: Ambystoma mexicanum; assembly: GCF_040938575.1. Classification (NCBI taxonomy): domain Eukaryota; kingdom Metazoa; phylum Chordata; class Amphibia; order Caudata; family Ambystomatidae; genus Ambystoma; species Ambystoma mexicanum. Next base: position 113,133,417 of record NC_090932.1, on the reverse strand, counting down.
TAAATAAATACCTTTATATCTTTACACTGAAGCCTTGTTCTGTGTTTGCTTGTCTTACTGTGCAGAATTGCCCTATATTGTATACTCCACATACTGCTTAACTCTTCTTGAGGGAAGTCTGACTGCTCAGCCACAGCTACCAAGTGAATCTGTGTGGTACAGACTGCTACCAAGTGGGTTTACTGCCAAACACCTGTAGTCCTAAATCTTTTGCAGTGGTCCCAGAGGGAACTGCACAGGTTTCCGCCTAACAAGGGGTACCTGTCAGCAGGCCCCCACCCATGTTCCACTCATGTCCCCCTGCACCCCCACCCCCCAGCAGTCAGGGGCATCTGCCAGAAGGCACCCACTCATGTCCCCCAGCACCCCCACGCCCCCGCAGTCAGGGGCACCTGTCAGCAGGCCCCCACTCATGTCCCCCAGCACCCCCACCCCCCAGCAGTCAGGGGCACCTGCCAGCAGGCCCCCACCCATGTTCCACTCATGTCCCCCTGCACCCCCACTAGTCAGGGGCACCTGCCAGCAGGCCCCACCCATGTTCCACTCATGTCCCCCTGCACCCCCACCCCCCAGCAGTCAGGAGCACCTGCAAACAGGCACGCACTCATGTCCCCCAGCACCCCCACCCCCAAGCAGTCAGGGGCACCTTCCAACAGGCCCCCACCCATGTTCCACTCATGTCCCCCTGAACCCCCACCCCCCAGCTGACAGGAGCACCTGCAAGCAGGCACCCACTCATGTCCCCCTGCACCCCCACCCCCCAGCAGTCAGGGGCACCTGCCAGCAGGCCCCCACTCAAGTCCCCCAGCACCCCCACCCTCCAGCAGTCAGGGGCAGCTACCAGCAGGCCCCCACCCATGTTCCACTCATGTCCCCCTGCACCCCCACCCCCCAGCAGTCAGGGGCACCTGCCAGCAGGCCCCCACCCATGTTCCACACATGTCCCCCTGCACCCCCACCCCCCAGCAGTCAGGGGCACCTGCCAGCAGGCCCCCACTGATGTCCCCCAGCACCCCCACCCCCCAGCAGTCAGGGGCACCTGCCAGCAGCCCCCCACTCATGTCCCCCAGCACCCTCACCCCCCAGCAGTCAGGGGCATCTGCCAACAGGCCCCCGCTCATGTCCCCCAGCACCCCCACCCCCCGGCAGTTAGGGGCACCTGCCAGCAGGCCCCCATCCATGTTCCACTCATGTCCCCCTGCACCAACAACCCCCAGCAGTCAGGGGCACCTGCCAGCAGGCCCCCACTCATGTCCCCCAGTGCCCCCACCCCCCAGCAGTCAAGGGCACCTACCAGCAGGCCCCCACTCATGTCCTCCAGCACCCCTACCCCCCAGCAGTCAGGGGTACGTGCCAGCAGGCCCCCACCCATGTTCTACTCATGTCCCCCTGCACCCCCAACCCCCAGCAGTCAGGGGCACCTGCCAGCAGGCCCCCACCCATGTTCCACTCATGTCCCCAGGCACCCCCACCCCCAGCCGTCAGGGGCACCTGCCAGCAGGCCCCCACTCATGTCTCCCTGCACCCCCAGCCCCCAGCAGTCAGGGGCACCTGCCAGCAGGCCCTCACTTATGTGCCCCAGCACCCCCACCCCCCAGCAGTCAGGGGCACCTGCCAGCAGGCCCCCACCCATGTTCCATTTATGTCCCCCTGCACCCCCACCCCCAAGCAGTCAGGGGCACCTTCCAGCAGGCCCCCACCCATGTTCCACTCATGTCCCCCTGCACCCCACCCCCCAGCAGTGAGGAGCACCTGCAAGCAGGCACCCACTCATGTCCCCCAGCACCCCGACCCGCAAGCAGTCAGGGGCACCTTCCAGCAGGCCCCCACCCATGTTCCACTCATGTCCCCCTGCACCCCCACCCCCCAGCAGTCAGGAGCACCTGCAAGCAGGCACCCACTCATGTCCCCCAGCACCCCCACCCCCCAGCAGTCAGGGGCACCTGCCAGCAGGCCCCCACTCATGTCCCCCAGCACCCCCACCCCCCAGCAGTCAGGGGCACCTGCCAGCAGGCCCCCACCCATGTTCCACTCATGTCCCCCTGCACCAACACCCCCCAGCAGTCAGGGGCTGCTGCCAGCAGGCCCCCACTCATGTCCCCCTGCACCCCCACCCCCCAGCAGTCAGGGGCACCTGCCAGAAGGACCCCACTCATGTCCCCCAGGACCCCCACCCCCCATCAGTCAGGGCACCTGCCAGCAGGCCCCCACTCATGTCCCCCAGCACCCCCACTCCCCAGCAGTCAGGGGCACCTGCCAGCAGGACCCACCCATGTTCCACTCATGTCCCCCTGCACCCCCACCTCCCAGCAGTCAGGGGCACCTTCCAGCAGGCCCCCACCCATGTCCCTCTGCACCCCCACCCCCAGCAGTCAGGGGCACCTTCCAGCAGGCCCCCACTCATGTCCCCCAGAACCCCCACCCCCCAGCAGTCAGGGGCACCTGCCAGCAGGCCCCCACCCATGTTCCACTCATGTCCCCCTGCACCAACACCCCCCAGCAGCCTGGGGCACCTGCCAGCAGGCCCCCACTCATGTCCCCCAGCACCCCCATCCCCCAGCAGTCAGGGGCACCTGCCAGCAGGCCCCCACTCATGTCCCCCAGCACCCCCACCCCCCAGCAGTCAGGGGCACCTGCCAGCAGGACCCACCCATGTTCCACTCATGTCCCCCTGCACCCGCACCCCCCAGCAGTCAGGGGCACCTGCCAGCAGACCCCCACTCATGTCCCCAGCACCCCCACCCCCCAGCAGTCAGGGGCACCTGGCAGCAGGCCCCCACCCATGTTCCACTCATGTCCCCCTGCACCCCACCCCCCAGCAGTCAGGAGCACCTGCAAGCAGGCACCCACTCATGTCCCCTAGCACCCCCACCCCCCAGCAGTCAGGGGCACCTGCCAGCAGGCCCCCATTCATGTCCCCCAGCACCCCCACCCCACAGCAGTCAGGGGTGTTAGGGAGAATTCTCTGTTTAGGCTGAATTTCCTAACCTAGTGAGTCCCCCAGCAGCTTTGCTGCATGTCAGGAGTTTGTTTTTTCCATCCTGCCAAGAGTGAGACTTTTTTTCTCCCACTCTTGGACATGCATGTGTGTAATTCCTTTGAATGTCAATGTGTTCTGTGGGCTATGGGGTCTTTTACTCCATAGGGTCTCATATGTTTTTCTATGTGTGTTACACCGCACCCTACGTGTACAGCGGTGGGATTTGTATTGAGTATATAGTTTAGAGTGCTTTTTGACACTTTAGGATAACTAACCACAAAGCTTAGCACTAAAAATCAACTTTCAAAAAACATGTCTACTATGGAAGCTTACAGTCAAGAATCCTTGTCAGGTGAAAATACTGATAGTTTGCGAGCTCTCTGTAGGCAAGAGAATCTTTCTGTAAGAGGCAAGAAATTAGAACTAATAGAGAGATTGCTGGCGAAACAAAGTCTGGGTACTGGTTCAAAGGAACCAATTTCTCCAGCAAATGTACATAACAGTGATGGTGTTGATCTAAATCGTAATTCTGATGATAGCGATGAAGAGGCTGAAGAGGAAGGAGAGGCTAACGAAACTGTCTCTCCTGCTCCTCTACCTGCCTTACCAGCTGTACCTACGGGGCCCATACCAGGTCCCACATGTAACCCCGCTTATTTTGAACTCGAAAAAATGAAGCTCGAATTAGAATACAAACGGTTCTTGGCTCAATCGGAACGAAACAAAGAGCTCGAGTTCAGACGGATGAATGCCCAGGCTGAGCAGAAGCAAGCTTAGTTAAGACTCAGGGAAATAGAACTTAATCAAGAGTTAGAGATGAAAAAGTTGTCTACGGAAAATGTTTCTCTCTGCTCTGGTTCCTCTAGGAGCTCCAGTCCCAAAAGACCCCGGATGCCGAAGGAATTAGTGGGTATGTATGAACCGAGATTGGATGTGTTGGATTGGTTAAAACTGTTTGAATACAATCATGGGCTCCAGGACATCACCGGGAACGATTTACTTCCCTGGTTGTTCACTAGGCTCCCTCCTGTTGCGACTGATGTGGTAATGGAATTGGGGGAGGCGGATAAGACGGATTACGAAAGTGTGAAACTAGCTTTGATAGCTAGATTTGGGAATACCCCTTCCCAGTATCTTAAGAGGTTTAGAACCCTCAAAAAGCATGATGGTACCCCTTGGGCTACCTGGGTGAGTGAAGGGCTGAAAAACTTAGAGGGATGGATTAAGGGTTACAAAGTGAACACTTATGAGGGTATGAAGAATCTTTTTATGTTGGAGTCGATTTATGATGCCTGTTCTCCTGAGCTCAGACAGCACTTGGCTGATTCGAAGGAATTAGATTCCCGGAAGCTGGCGAAGGCTGCTGACTTGTGGGTTGCCAACAGAGCTACTCACAAGGATTCTGGGGCATCTCAGAAAAAGGATGAGGGAAAACAGCCTAAAAAAGACTCAAAAGAGAATTCGAATAACTCAAATTCCAAAGAGGGCCCCAAACAAAACCAGAAGGGTAAGCCACAAGGAAAACCAAAGCAGAATAGTGTGTCTTCTGGTGCCAAACTGGAAGGAGGCCAGAACAAGCCACCATTCCAGAAAGCATTCAGTACATGCTTTGTTTGTGGCTCGACTGACCACGTGAAAGGAGATCCCCGGTGTAAGGGTAAACCTTCAGGGGTCCAGCTTGTCTCCTTAGCCTTCGCTCCAGAGGAGGAAGTCCAAATGGCAAGTGGAAACTTTCTACTGCTAGCTGACGAACCCATTGGAGTCTCAGCCAGCGTTTCTTTAGTATCTCTGGGGTTGTGGGAACAGCAGAATTGAGATGTCTATAATTCTACCCCCGATAATACTAAAGAGTATTATAAGGACAGTGTCCAAGTGAATGGTCAGGGGACCCCTGCCATTAGGGACACTGGGGCCAGCATAGCTGTGGTGGATAAATCGTTTTTTCAGGCTGAGGATGTTGCTAAAACACCCAAACGCCTCACCAAGTTTGCTGGAGGGCCTGTGCAGATGCTTCCCCAATTACCAGTTCTCATCCAGTGTAACGACATGACTGTAAAGATACCTGTCAGCATACAGAGTGAGGTAACAGGACGCGTACTGTTGGGTAACGATTTGAAAACTCTCGGAGTTGTATCGCATACTCCCAGACCTCCTAGTAAACGGTTACAGGAGCTAACCAGACCCGCAAGAGAGAGGACCATGCGCGGTACTCTCCAGGAGATGATGAAGAAAGAAATCACTCCTTCTCCACTGGAATTATCGGCCGCTGTCTCGAAGAAAACAGAAGCGAAAGGGAAACCTAAGACTTCTGCCCCGAAACCAGCAGCCAGCATTACAGTGCAGCCAACACGGACTTCCCAGCGGTTGTCCAAAGTTACACCCGTAACTCCACCTCTGGCTGAGGCTGAGAGGGAGGTACAACCCTGTGTGGTAGAATTAGACTCTGAGGAAGAGCTAATGGAAGGCCAGGAACTCATTGGAGATCTGGATCCTGTTGACCATCCTGAGCTGCAGTCTTTACTGGCAGAAGGTGGACCCAGCAGGGCAGACTTCAGTAAGGGACAGAGAGAATGTCCAACTCTGGAAGGTCTTCGCCACCAGGCAGAACCTCAGGCTGAAGGGCAAGAGCCTGGGAAATACAGGTTGCACTGGGAAGATGGCCTCTTCTACAGTGAACCGACCGAGTCTTCACCTGGAGACTACAAACGACTTGTAGTACCCCAAGAGAACAGACCACAGTTCTTGCAGTTAGCCCACAAGATTCCTTTGGCTGGTCACTTGAGTTTCAAGAAGACTAAGGAAAGGCTCTCTCTCTAATTCTATTGGCCGAAGATGGGGGCCGAAGTGGAAAAACACTGCAGGAGCTGCCACACCTGCCAGACCTCTGGTAAGGTTGGCTCCAAGAATGCGGCACCTTTAGTGACTCTCCCAGTTGTGGGAGTCCCATTTGAGAGAGTAGGGATTGACATTGTTGGTCCCCTTGATCCTCCAACCTCCTCAGGCAACAGGTTTATACTTGTTGTAGTAGACCATGCTACTAGGTATCCTGAGGCAATTCCTATGAGGACTGTTACAGTTCCGGCTGTGGCTAAGGCCCTCCTTGGTATTTTTACTAGGGTCGGGTTTCCTAAGGAAGTAATCTCTGACAGGGGGTCAAACTTTATGTCCCACTACATGAAAGCCATGTGGAGTTACTTACAAGTTCTCAACAGCTTACCACCCACAAACCAATGGGTTGGTAGAACGGTTCAACTGAACCATGAAGAGCATGATAGGTGCTTTAGAAGAACCCCTTAAGCGTAAGTGGGACCTTCTACTGCCATGCCTTCTCTTTGCTTATAGAGAAGTCCCTCAGGAGGGAGTAGGTTACTCTCCCTTCAAGCTTCTCTATGGTCATCCCGTCAGAGGTCCATTGGCCCTGATTAAGGAGGGGTTGGAGAGTGCTCCTTCCCCCAAGCCAGTCAGAGTGACTGACTACGTGATAGGTCTCCGGAGGAGAATGTCGCACATGATGACGGAAGCAAGCGATAACTTGAAAGCTGGACAAGCATTGGTCAAGCACTGGCACAATCAAAAGGCTAACATGGTTGAGTTCGCTCAAGACCAGCTCGTTCTCGTTATGATCCCAACAAGGCAGAGGGCCTTGCAAGACAAGTGGATGGGACCCTTCAGAGTTGTGGGTAAACTCGGAGAGGTCAACTATCTGGTGGACTTGGGCAATCCCAAGGAGGCTCTGACAGTCTTTCACACCAACCGACTCAAAGCGTATGTCTCAAGACCCGATGTAGGAGCGTTACTTCTAGCATCATCCGAGGAAGAAGAAGAGAGTGAAGCTCTTCCGATCTCCTCAGAGGCTTACCTTTAGATGAACAAATTGAAGGAGTAAATCTCTCCTACAATCTGAAACCCGAGCAACAAGAAGAGTGCAAGTCTATGTTGAATCAGTTTGCCTCTCTGTTCTCGCTTTCACCAGGCTTGACCCTTTGGGGCCAGCACGACGTACTCACTGGTGACTGTCTGCCGGTCAAAAGCAGAGGGTACAGAATGTCAGAAAACGTACGAACCCACATCAAAGGGGAGGTCAGCAAGATGCTCGATCTCGGGGTAATAGAGCCCTCTACTAGTCCATGGTCTAGCCCAGTTGTGTTCGTACCAAAAGCTGGATCTAAAGAGCTTAGATTCTGCGTGGATTATAGAGCTCTTAATGCAGTCACCAAGACTGATGCCCACCCTTTGCCAAGAACAGATGAGTTGGTGGATAAACTTGGCGCCGCCAAGTTCCTCAGCACATTTGACTTGACGTCAGGCTATTGGCAAATAGCCCTGACAGACCATGCCAAGGAGAAAACTGCATTTTCTACCCCATTGGCTTATACCAGTTTAAGGTAATGCCTTTCGGATTGAAGAATGCACCTGCTACGTTTCAACGGATGGTAAACCAGGTTCTGAATGGGATGGAGGACTTCTGCATGGCATACTTGGATGACATCGCAGTGTTCAGCAATTCCTGGGAAGAACATGTAACCCACCTGAGAGATGTTTTGCAGGCTCTTGGACGAGCCAATCTGACCATAAAGGCGAGTAAATGCCAAATTGGACAGAGAAAGGTAGTCTATCTTGGACATGAGGTAGAAGGTGGAAAAATAAGGCCTTTGCTCAGTAAGATTGAAGCTGTGCAAAACTGGACAACACCTACTACTCAAACCCAAGTGAGAGCCTTCGTGGGCCTCACTGGGTACTACAGGAATTTCATAGAGAACTATGGGACTATAGCTTCTCCACTGAATGTCATCTCCTCGCCCAAATTCCCTAAAAAGGTTAGATGGAACGAGGAGTGCAATCAGGCTTTTGAAAACCTGAAAAAGGCTCTTTGCCAAGCCCCAGTACTCAGAACTCCTGATTACGGCCAACACTTCATTGTGCAGACAGATGCTTCAAATGTAGGAATACGTGCCGTACTCAGTCAACTGGATGGGAAAGGTAGGGAGCACCCTGTTTGCTTCATCAGCCGCAAGCTGAAGGATCCTGAAACAAGGTGGGCAACAATCGAAAGAGAGTGCTTTGCTATCGTGTGGGCTCTGAAGAAGTTTAGGCCATACTTGTATGGTTCTACTTTTGTCATTCAGACTGACCACCAACCCTTGAGATGGTGAATGCAAATGAAAGGGGAAAACCCAAAACTATTGAGATGGTCGATCTGCCTGCAAGGGTTTGATTTCACCATTGAGCACAGGTCAGGGTGTCACCACCAAAATGCTGATGGTCTCTCTAGGATGTATGTCATCGACTAGCGGTATGAGATTCATCCAGGAGTGGATTAAATCCTCCTGTCCCTTAGTCTGGGGGGGGCGAGGTGTTAGGGAGAATTCTCTGTTTAGGCTGAATTTCCTAACCTAGTGAGTCCCCAGCAGCTTTGCTGGATTTCTGGAGTTTGTTTTTTCCATCCTGCCAAGAGTGAGACTCTTTTTCTCCCACGCTTGGACATGCATGTGTGTAATTCCTTTGAATGTCAATGTGTTCTATGGGCTATGGGGTCTTTTACTCCATAGGGTCTCATATGTTTTTCTATGTGTGTTACACCGCACCCTATGTGCCGTAGCACTGGGGTGTCCTAGCGGACCTCCACCATAGACTCCATACCCGGGGACTGACTACTGTTCTCCTCGGGCATGTAAAGTCACCATTGGCTTTACTAGACCTAAATTTACTAACAGAACTAGTACCAACCATCTTATTGTGGACGTACTAGTAGGGGTAATTCGATTACTCCTGGATCTGTTACTCGAGGGGGCACTGTCCCGTCCCCCCTCGTCGAGTTTTGGCTGGTGGCAGTGGAAACTACTTGTTATGTTCGACCCCGAACCTAACCCTATGGGATTCGTCCCATTGTTGGAGATTGATACTTTTCCTCGTTAATCTCTAACATACCACCTGTCTACTTATCGTAAATAAGTTCATCGGATGGTATTTTCTGCCAGAACTTGGTTTTTAAAATGGCATCTGTGTTCGTCTCTGTGACTCCTAAACCAAAGGTTGAGCCCTTTGTTCCACTTTTGGCGGGCTTTGTATAGAGACCCTCCAAAGTGGTGCCATTCTGTCTGGGTTACCACAGCGGTGTGGGAGGGGGTTTAGGCACCCTGGATCGAGTTGCCTTGCCAACTCCGGTAGCACTCTGGAGTGATTGGCCCAAGTGGTGAGCCTTCCCGCTCACCACTTAGCATGTGTTGATTGACAGCTAGGCTGAATGAATGGGGGTTTTCTGCATAAAAGTAGGGCTTTTGGGACTGGATCTTCAGAAGTCGCCACAGGACCTAAGAATCCGACGAGGGCAACGCTGAGCCGACCTGCAACGACGACACCTCCAGTGGAGCTCTGCTGAGCCGACTGACCACCTCCCGACGACAGAGGAGATCTCCCTGCCAGAGAGTCTCCTCCCCTGACTGGTGGGAACAACCAGTCCCCTTTGCTTTTTTTATTCGCCCCAGGACGCAGTGGTCGAATTGCCAGTGCAGTGCACTTCGGCAACCGGATAGCCACTACCCCTGTACCGTGACCAAAAGGTGGTGCCTTGTGACGGAGCACTCCGCGGCTGGTCTCTTCCCTCGTGGTGCACCGGACTTCACTTTTCTTCGACGACGAGAACCTCTCTACTCTTGGCAAAGACCCGACGTGCATCCACCACCAGGAACAACTGCCCCCGCCGGAGCTGTCTCTCCACAATCAAGGTACTGTGTCCGCCTGGCTTCCCTTGTTGCCGGATAGAGTGAGGTGTCTTAATCCTCGCCTCTCCATAGGGTCGCCTCCAAGCTTTCTCTAGCGTGTTGTTCTGAACTGGTCCAATCTGCCGATAACAATTTGCTTCAAAGACTCGAACGCATTTCCACTAAGATACTTTTGGGACATACCGCCTCGCCTCTCTCCGAGTGGGCCTGACCTCTGAACTTTATAATCTATCGTGGTTCTTGTCTTCTTGCCTTGCATTTGTCCGTTCAGTATTGGGACCGTGTTGATTTCGTAACCTGCTTATTTTTCTCTCCCGCCCTAACAAATACTAGTGTGCCATCTAGGTTGCTTTCTGCAAATAAGTGATGCTGGTAGAACCTAGACTTGTCGAACTATTGTTAGGGGGATTGATCTGTTTTCTTCGTAGAGTAATTGTGATTGAAGTATTTGCCATGATAGTGCCAAAGTGTTTTCTATAGATATGTCGTTATAAATAAATACCTTTATATCTTTACACTGAAGCCTTGTTCTGTGTTTGCTTGTCTTACTGTGCAGAATTGCCCTATATTGTATACTCCACATACTGCTTAACTCTTCTTGAGGGAAGTCTGACTGCTCAGCCACAGCTACCAAGTGAATCTGTGTGGTACAGACTGCTACCAAGTGGGTTTACTGCCAAACACCTGTAGTCCTAAATCTTTTGCAGTGGTCCCAGAGGGAACTGCACAGGTTTCCGCCCCTAACAAGGGGTACCTGTCAGCAGGCCCCCACCCATGTTCCACTCATGTCCCCCTGCACCCCCCACCCCCCAGCAGTCAGGGGCATCTGCCCA